>NC_051197.1:3318255-3363255 GCF_015220075.1 Falco rusticolus | reverse complement strand
TAATGCAGCAAAATCTTCCTGGAGTGCCCAAATCAGACAGCAGAAAATCTGGGGGATAGCAGTATGAAATGTGCCGCCCCTTTCCCCTCCTAGAGTTGAAAGAAAAATATTTAAGCTACTGAAATAAAAATATGAGTGGTCATTAAAATTTGTGGAGTATGTATTTATTCTCCATAAAGAGTGTGAGTTAGAATTGGACATTGCAAGGCTGCTCCATAAAGAAAATTGCTTCTTCTCTTGGCACTCAGCGGTTTTCTTTGTGGAACTTTTCCATCAAAGCTTCAAAGTGCAGTATTTCAAATACCCTTTCCCTCCTGTCTCCCTCCAAGCAACTGAATGCTGACTGGGATTCATGCCCTGGTAGAAATTTGAAACATTTCGCTATGGGATAAAGAGCTTCAGATATCATCTGGGGGGTTTAGGAACAGCAGTAAGGGAAACCTCAAGGAGTGTCTGATAAATCAATCTCCCAGACATCCAGTCCCATTTCTTTCCAGACTACTCTGTCTGTTCTTTGAACAGTCCTGCTTTGACAAGGCTCCATGACTCCAGATGGAGCCTACCTCACTATTTTTTCTACTCAGAATTTGAATAGACAAAGCCAGAAGGTTCAGACCCAAACCTACAAAGGCATCATACTGTTCAAATTACAGCATGTAATATTTTGGTGCCCTGCTTTACCACCAAATGCACAGCCTTACGTTAGGTCCTCCAGCTACCCACACAGTGCAAGGGGAGTGCTTTGTGTCTTGGTGGGTTAGAGCCTCCACCTCCATGCAGAGGCAATCAGTCCTGTAAATGCTTAGGGAAACTGAAATGCCTTCGTGTTTTAGACATTCTAGGCAGCAAGATTAGGCAACAGAGGAATCACAGTTGGATCCAATTCGTTGGATCACAATTTTGGGTGCTACAAAAACATTTGAAGGATTCTCCTTGGAGCCTGAATGGCTTTTACTCCCATAGGACCTCAGCAGCTTCTGAAAATCTCCATCTTCTTCCTTTTCCCTCAGTTTCATCAGTGGCACGTGCCCTGGTACAAAGAATGAAAGAGGGCCCTTCGTTAAGCCAAACACTGATTTTCCCCTCCTGCCTCTCCAGTTCTGGCAGCCCAAGGGATCTATGCTCCTTTGACTTGTGTTTCCCCATCCGCTGCCTTCATTCTCAGCAGCTACATCTCTGTCTGATGCTGACCACATCAGGGCCATTTATCTCGATAAGACGGCTAATTTCCCTTGTCTGGTAGATCAGAAGTGCCAATCGGGATCTCAGTGACACCTATATAAATTCAGATTAAACCGATTTTTAGAAGTAGAAGGAGCGTTTGACCTGAAATCTTTAGGGGTTTCAGGCTTGTTGCCTAAATCACTGTGTGGCTAATTTACATTGCAATATATAGGCTCTCATTTTGTGGGCCTGTGTATGGTTTGAGCAAACATTGCTTTTGCTAGCACTCACTAGTACAAAAAGGATACTTCTCTGGATGATCACTTCACAGTGAAAGCTAGAAATTGGAAAGAAGAAAACCACAGGAATTGTTTTGTTTGGGTTGTTCTTTCATTTTTATAAACAGCATAGTGAACTCCAGCAACCGAGACAGGGCTGATGACAACAGCTGCTAGCCTTTGTCATATCCTTTTGAACCCTAATACAAGAAAATGCCAGCAACTCCTGCAAAACCTGCAAAAAAAACCCACTGAATATGTTTTGGCCAGAACTCAGCAGCTGCATGGTGTCTACCATCTCAAAAAAATCAGAGTAATAATTTTATTTTTTAAAATGGTCGATGTCCTTTTTGTAAATCAGTCTTTAGAGTTCTCTGATGAGCTAAGGAAATAAACACCGTTCACTTTTCAGAAAGAGTGTAAGTGAAGGATTAACCGACTTAGAAAGAGCAGCAGTAGTGGGGGTCAGGTCTGGATTCATGGGCTTCAGCCTCAAATTCAGCAATGCTTAAGTTCAGATCTGATGTGTCTCAACATAAAATAGCACTAAACTTGATAACCTCAAATTTTGGTTGTTACAGTTATGTCTTTAAATGGCATGCTTGTTATATTTGTATACTCTCTTTTCTCCTGGAGTAGGCAGATACAATTTAAAAATTACCACAATTTGCCTCAAAAACCAACCCAATTCTAAATATTGAAAAATAAAACTTAAGAGTGTGAGAACAAAATTCAGCACTCTGTTGTTATGGTAATGTGTGATATTTCTGTCCGGTTATCCATTGCTAGTAAATAGACAGATACAAAGCTGTTAACCAGGCCAGTCATGAATGCTGATGCTAGGTCAGTGGTGATGCTGTACAAACTAAGAAGCATTTTACATTTCTTTGACAGTGTCAGTACATACGGTCTTATCACTTATAGCAATGTTTTAGCCCAACCAGGACTGCTTGCCCCTCAGCGCTGCATCCACGCTTTCTCACAATACTAGAGTTCTGATATTTTATTTAATATGGTTCTGACCAAACTAACCTGTAATGAGGAGGCAGCCAAAACCCTGAAACAGATAAGCATTTGTTCTGATGGAACTTACTTGTAGCATCATTTGTAGTGCATCCTACAATATCTTGAGTTCATGGTTTCCATCTTTCTGCTTTCACTTCCCATTCAAGACTTATGCTCCAGGTCTTTATTTAATCCTTCTTTCTAGTTCTGTCCCATTAACCATTATGCCTTGCCAGCATGCAGCTAACTGGGGAGGTAATCACACTGAGGTTCTGGTTAAATTCTGTATCAGTCTAGCAAGGAGCATGATTTTAGAGAAGACTGCACTCATGTGAAAGCTTTTCAAGAAAGGTGGCAGAGGCGGGTACAAAGCAGTGGATGTCCTGGTTGAAGGATGCCCTGGAGGTATGAAGACCTCTTCCTGCAAGGCAGAGGAAGGAATCTTGGTCTGACTTATTCCTTTCCACCTGTGTTTGCTGGGAGATGTTTGAGCAGGTTGTACAAAGCCATCAGGAACAAAGAGGATCCGAGTTTTAGGCAGAAGGCAGTGAGATACAGGACAGCCCACCAGCTTTCAACAGGCCCCAGATTAAGCTGCAATTAAAACATACGGAGAAGATATTTTTCAGGTTTCTGTCTGAAGATTGGGCCGATAGACAGCCTAGAAGTCAAAAATCACCAGAGCTGGGTAAGTGGCCATGCCTTCCTGCTCCTCACAGTGCGTGTCAACTACAGACAGGAGGGACTTCCAGATGACAACTGATATCATCTCCCCTGCTTGAGGAGAGGTGGCATATAAAGAAGAAGCATTTGCTTCAGCTGAGGGCTGTTAGCTTGGGTCCCTTTGCTTAGTTTCACTCTTCTTCATCACTTGACATCCTCCAGATGAACCCAACAGGGTCTAAGTGGGAGAACACTATAACCAGGGAACAAATTACTTGTTGATATTAAGTTCTTAAAAAGGAAAGGAACAGATCAGGGCTGGCATTATAGCTGCTGTGGATTAATATTTAAGCATACATCCCTGCTTGCAGCCTGTCATAGTGTCATCTGTAACACTGTCCTCCACAAAACCCTCCTTAAAGCTTGCTGCTATGGTTGACACCTCCACTCAATCAGGGTAGCAGCTAGGCTGGGTGAGCTGTCTTGCAGAATACACCCCCAGACTGGAGGACCAGCCATGACTGCAGAGATGTCCTCCTCCTGCCTCTTGGGCTGCTGTAAAGTCGGTGCAGCTAAAGCAGAGCAGCTCATGTGCTGGGTGGAACAAACATGGTGTGTGGGCAAGCCTTCACATAAATCCATCAAGATGGTGAGCACCTGAGAAGACATTTGTAGTGTTCTGTAGGTGGTGTGTCAGTATTTTGTCATGTCTTTTGCTCCTCTAGCTAGGTCCAAGACACCATCTGCACTGAGTGACCCCCCTCAATGTGGGTCTTAGTTCTGCTTGTAGTTCAGGTGTGCAATTCAAAACACGGATGTGGGACAGCTGGAAAAGCCTTCCCTAGTTCTCTTGTGATTCCTGGCGGAAGCTAGACAGAAAGAAAAATGATGCTTGTGAAGAAGTGAGCCCTTCCTATTCTGCTACTGGAGTTGTTTTCGGTCATAGGAATTTGACTGTCTGATCTACAGCAGAGAGGAAGTCTATGAAAAGCCTTGGTTAGATTCTGGAAACCCCTTACTATGGACTCTTCAGGACTTTCCAGAGCATGGAGAAAAAATAACTATGTCCTTTTCTTGATATCAGCTCCTGATACAAAGGGTCTGAATGCACACATGCGCGCGCGTGTGTGTGTATGGGTGTGTGAAGTCTGACAGTCTAAGTGTGATGTAATTTAGGTATTTTGGTACAGCAAAATGGAACAGAATTACTTTTCCTATTATCTTCCAAAAGTTATTGAAAATGATATGAAATATATTCTCTAAGAAAAAAAAATCAAGGTTTTTTTTTTTTAAATGCAATTTCTTTGGCAGTTTATTCATTCGTTATTCATTCACCCTCTTTCACGTTGTGAAGGCTTTCTATTATGAAACATTCTGTGAAAAAAAAATGAGCAAAAAAAAGTATACTACTTCTTTAAAATATATTGCAAGAATCCTCATTTCCAGATTTTTATTGCAGCACTAGCTGGTATTCTTGCATGCAGTTTTGTAATTTATTCTGAACATTCCACTTAAACCTTTTTTCAATAGCATGATTTTATTAGAGTCAGCTCACTGGACTTTCCCAAAAAGGTATTTAAGATCAAATAAAACCAGTGCTTGGAAAAATATCATTACAATATGAAAGCAGTTACAAAAACATTAGTACTGCAAAGTTTTATTTCAAATGGCTGAGCCTGCTGTACCCCAGGTTATTGCACTTCTACTTCCTCAGACACACTCACTGGAAAAATGGGAAAAACTGTCATCTTAGTGGTTTTTACCTGTTTCTCAAAAAAAGCACCCAATTTATAGGGAGGCAACAATTTTTTTCAGCACCACCATTAATAAGAACAGCAAACCATCCTTTGTTCCTGCATTCCTTGCCTATGCAGAGGATTGTTCTCCTCACGTCTTGTCAAGTGGCTGGCTGCAGAGACCTCAGCAATTCCCCAGAGTGAATGGATTTGGGCAAAACAGTGGACCCAGTGATGTGGAAGTGTAGCTTGGCAAGCGGGGCAAATCTGCTGCCGATGTAAACAAGGAAGATTCATTTAAGAAATAAGCGCAGGCTGACTTTACCTATACTTTATACAAAATACCCTCTGGGCGTAGCTGATGATGCGCCATAGCGGGGATACTACTGCTGGGTGGTGAAAGGGTGCTGTGCCCCACGCCTGGCAGACAGTGCTGTAGCACCAGACCCTGTATAGGTCAGTAATCACCAGCACCGCTCCCTGCGGGGACTGCAGCAAAAGGCCAGCCCTGAAGTCATCGGCTGTTTTCTCTCCAGTGCCGCTAGGATGAAGCTACGACTGAGCCAGCCAACAGGCGGCCTGGCCCTCATTTCCCAGAGAACCGAGTCCAAACCTCCACCCTCCACGGCAGTCAGCCTCCACCAAGGCAGACCCAGCAGCTGGAAGATGCTGCCAGACTTGCATCTCCCCTTCAACTTCACAGGCAGGCAGTTAGGGCAAATATTTTCCTTCTTCGGCTGTTACTTTAATCAGAAAAGAGATAATTGACAGCTGGCACTGGTGGACCTGGAGTGCAAGCTGATCCTTGTTTGGTATTGTTTAATTACATAGGATGCATTTAAAAGAGGTCTTTTTGGGGGTGTTCATGCTTGTAACCTCCCTTTAAAAACTGACGGTGGTCAATAGAAAAAAAATCCTTATACTCAACTAAATTGAAATCTAATCTAAAGTGTAAATGAAGATGAAGAAATAAAATAAAGGAAATTTTAATAATTGTATCACCAGATTCCGTGACACAGTATTTTATTTTCTGTTCTTTGTATTTGAATGCTTATATTTATTTTATGGGACAAATCTGAGGAGAAAGTAGTTATCTGAATAGCATCCCTTGGAAGAAGTTGTGTCCCCCTTTTTCCCAACCCTCTTCTAGGCTATTTTTTTCCAAGCACTATGTGTAGCAAAGCAGCATCAACACACTTAAGTTTGAAGATTAGGTGTTATGTGTGGACTTTAAAATCCTCTTTTAAAATTGCAAGTTACTGTTCATATTACTTTTCTAAGTAGAAATATGCTTAAAAAGTAAAGTCTTTATTGCTTCTTAAAAGGCGTAGTGCTCTGTGATAAATTCTCATATTTTGACTGTTAATATGTTTGAATGAAAATTATTTATACATTTTGGTGAGGTTGAATGGTTTTCATTTGATTGCTGCCTCTGGAAATGAAAGCAGAGTAGCAGGAAATTTACATGTCATGCTGTGATGTATATCCAGATTATGAGATGATTGTGCAGCAGATGAACACCAAGTAAAATCATTTGCATCAAACTGTGACAACTGCAATTCCTGACAAGGCCTCTTAGCTTTTTGGGCTATTATCATTGTACAAGAATATAATCTATTGACAGCAGGGCTGTTTAATACATTTAAAGGCAGACAGTGGAAGAAATCTTAACTGTTTTCATTCACCACTGCACAAGGGTGCAGATCAAAAGTGAATTATATTTAAAAATATGCATGTATGATGATAAGATGCATGACATTCATCAACCTGTTTAGTCATGGTTAAGCTGCGATGGTGAAGATCCAATATTACTGCCATATGTGGTCTGAAATAGAGACGTGAGACTGAAAATTATATTATTGCCCAGTAGAAGTGAATAAACAGGGGAAGATATTATTTCTTAATCTTTCTTAACCTTTCTTCTTGGATTAAATTCTGCCCTTTTGTACTTTTGTAGAAGTATTGTGTCTTAACTTCAGCTAAGCAAATTTAAGCTTTTTTCATCTCCTGGGGTTTTATTCCCTTTTCTGTGGCAAAAAGCATCCCCATTATTTTCCATAATAATAATGAAAAGAGTTGCCTTTGTAGGACTTCTGATATCAACTGGCTCTGCATCAGGAGCCAAATAAACACTAATGTGTTATGTTTCCTATGTCAGGTATGGTCTTTAAAAGTATTGGGCTAAATTAATGAAGTATTAAAAGAGAGAATTAAGGGGCAAACTATGTCTAAAGAAACATGTTTTGGTGGTCTTTACAAAATGCTGCAATCCCCCTCCAAGGCCCAGGGCAAGCATTTCTGATCTACTTGTGTCTTGGAGCATTTTCATCTGAAAAATACTGTTTTCAACCCGTTCATCAGAGCCGTCAAAAGGTAGCTATTATTGTGGACCCAGCCCTGAAAGACAGCTCCCTGACAACACTGGGCTCCAGCCTGTGTGTGCACTGCAAGCTAGGGAAAATGATACTGGTGCGCAGTCTCCATGCAAAAAAGATCTGCCACAAGGTACCTTCGGGGCTGTGCTGGTGACTGTAGCATCACAGCTGACCAATGGGACATAGGTGGGGATCCTGCAAGGAGCTAAGTTTTAAAAGGTTTTATTGGTTGTTCTCTATCCTCACAGGGGGAATAGGATAGTAGAGTCAGAAATGGGGTCTGTGGGAGGGACGTCCCTACAAAGATGCACAGGTGGAAGGTAGCTGTGCTGGAAGGAACTAGTGTCCCCACCCAAAAAAATGAACTGATGTGGGGAGGTGCAGCTCAACCACAGCCCAGCCAGTCCTGTGTGAGCAGCAGCAGCTTTCATGTACAAGGTGAGTGTTTTCAGCTGAGCTTGCTCAGAATCGGAAGTGGGCCTCAGGAACTCTCAGGTGATGTCAGTGCAGGACCATAGGCTGCGTGGTGGCCCTTATTTTGGACCTGACCCATTTTCCCAAGCTAAAGACCTTGAACCTGAGCAAAAGGAGCTTAACTGCTTGTTGATTCAGCCTGGTTTGTCTCTGCACTACACTGTGCCATGCCATCTACCCTGCCATCAAGGCAGGGCTCACTCCAGGATCTCCAGAAACCCATGTTGCCCCTGTGGAGCTCCCACAGACAGCACTTACCAGGGGAGGAGACAATGGTCAGCCCCCTGGAAAGGCCATGTGTACTAGAGACAGTGTATGGCACAAACAGCCTGGGGAGCACAGACAACCACAGGGTGTTCATTTTACCATAAAGGGAAGAATTTCAGCTATTTGTATTGTTATTAGCTGCAACATTAAGAATAAAGAGAGATGGAACAATTAAAAAGTCCTAGTCTTTAAAAACTGCTTTCTTGGATTTTGCTTGCAGTCAGCAAGGCTAGCATTTTTTCCCCTAAGGTAAAACAAGGCTCTCATGTATGCATGTCTACAGATGCTGGAGGTATTCTGGAAAAGCAAGAAAATTACTGTTTCTGAGATCTTCAATAAAATTGCAAAAGTTGGCACCACAGTACTATGCACACAGTAATGACAGGAGAATCCCAGGTGCAATGGCTGGATATACCAAAGTTCTCGTTAGCACACTATTATGTTAGAACACTAAGCAAAGACAAAGGGCTTAGAACTCCTGGATTCTTTTTTCCCTCCACTTCTGACTTGTGTGATGCAATACCAGTCACCTAAGCTAACTTTTTGTCAGTCTCCTAGTGATAAAAGGGGAAATATGCAGTATTTCTTACCTCCCAAAGCTGTCAGCAGGGTTGATTAATGTTGACAAAGGCATTTCTGGTGTGATATGTAAGGAGTAGTTGCTCTCTAGCCACCTCAGTCCAGATTCCCTTGGTAGTCCATTCCTGCCTTTGCTTGCATTTTCTGTGAAGTGAAGTGGGCTCTGGAGATCCCAGTGGGATGTTGTAAGCTGTAAAAATGATTAGAAATAAAAGATTTTAGCGATTTTGCAGGGAGGCCAGCAATGATGCAAATGTAGTTTTCTATTTAGACTGAAACAGAAAAACGGGATATGCTCCTAATGATCTGCCCTGCCACTACGCAAATTCCATTAAAATTAACGCTTGTTTTGTTTCAGCAAACTTTCCAAATATATGTGGAGTTTCATTTTCTGCTGTGCAGTGTTTAGGATAATGTCAAAAAGGGGTCATTTTCCTGTAGATAGAAAGGTACATCATTCTTGATTCAAAAAAAGGGGGAAAAAAATTTGTATGACTGGGACAAGAAAATTTTACCTGTGCTCATTTTTGTGGTAGAGAAAAACATGCATAAAGGGTTATGGACAACTGGATTTCGTACCATCCAAAAAATAGAGAATCTTTTCCATACATTATCAGACCTTTCCTTCTACCATCCTCCTGAGGATGTTTTATCATCAGCCAATATCATATATTCTTCCCAGTACTGAACTGCTTTTTTTCCATTGTAGGTGCTCACACTTGTTTCATTAGTGCTTAGGCAATATAAAGTTTCTCTTTCTAATACTACGATATTACAACCCTACTGGTATAACAAGAAGCATCAGCAAATACCTCGTTATCATTATTAAGTATGAAAAGCTGACATTGCTGCACGTGAGTGCCACAAGACTTGTGGTTCCAGTATTCAGCCTATGGTGCACTTAGGTTTCACAGAAGTGAAATTCCTTCATTTTTAACCACTATCGATTCATCTGAGACCAAGATTCAGCTCTATGGATCAGGAAGACCACACACAGAGCACAGACAACCTCTAGACTCAAAGACAAATATTTAAGCAGCACTGCACTTCTCCCTTTCCCCTAATACCTGAGTTATTACCCCACTTCTGCCACTGGAGAAGAGGATGCCCAGACAGTCCCACCTTTTTGATGACGGCAACATGCCCTTCACTGGCATGGCCTGAGCGCTGGTGGGAGCTAAACCCCACTGCAAGGTTGTAGAGCTCTAGAACATTTCCATTTCCTCAGTGGAGGTTTCTGCATGTTGCTTTATTTTGACATTGGAGAGGTTGCTGCATTTGGTAAGGCAGCTAAATACTAACCATTTGGGGGTCTTTCAAATGTCAGTATAGCGCTAATATGAAATCAAACCTGTTTTTATTAGATACTCCTGATTCACCAGAGAAAACCTACAGATTAAAAAGTTATCAGGTTTATGATGTCGTCCTTTTTGGAGCTGAGGAGCAGCTGTTGCTACATAACAGCTCTGAGCATGATGAACATTTTGGGAGAAGGGGTAATTTTTAAATAAAAAAGAATGTAACTATTCTGGAAGAAAATCTGGCCACTAACTTCATTTGACATGTGTAATAGACTGTGATAGTTTTTTGGGGACTGCACGATGCAAAGTAAAACGAAGCTGGTAATAAGCAACTTGGCATTTATTCTTTATGTAGGAATATTTGTTCCTCAAAGTCAGACTATGTGGAATATTAGCATTTGAATAAATTATTCAACACTTTCTAGAGAACGCAAGGGGAAAAAATCTTTTCAGCATTATAACATGACAATCTACAGGGTAGTAGAAAAAGAAGGCTGTCATTTTTTCTTCAATTACAAAAGGCAAATATTTATTATTTATAAGTATTCGCCTTGTATAGGCTTAAATGTTATTTATGAACCTGTTGCATAGTGATTTTCAATGTAACTCATTATTTTTAGCCTTAGGGTGTTGTAAAGGAGCATGGATATATTTAATGACACTCTGCTAGTCAGCGCAATTACAGTGTAATCATTATGTAAAATGTGCTATTAATTAAACCAATTTCTAGTTAGAACATTCTCTTCTGCAGGGCTTAATCTTAATCTCTGGCAATCTTTCTCCCTGTTTTTCACCCATTAATTATATGATTACTTTTAAAGTTACATATGATAAAATATGTTTTTATTTTTGCTTAATATGCTCAATTATTTGTATTTATCATGCTATTTGCCTGACTTATTGAAAAGGCTTTATTTGCCAAACAAAAGAAAAGAAAAAAGAAACATAAGATCAGGCAGTTATTTGGGAGACAACAGTAGTTTGATGGTTGACAGTTGTTTCCTATATTCTTTTTAGATGTTATATGGCTGAATTTAATATTCAGTTCAGAAACGTGTCCTCTTCAGTCTTCTCCTTTTATCCTAATTACCATACAGGATTCTATACCTGTTTTTAAATGCTTCATTTATATACAGAGGCAAATCTCCATATGTTCCTCTATTGGACTGGCTCTTTATGTTACAGTACTTTGTTAAAAGAAACGTAGTTATACTAAAACATTGCTTAGTCTTAACATAGTTGACATGAACACCAACCAAATAATTATTATTAAGGAATTATTGTATTTTTCAGCTACAAATTCTTAACAGTTCTAGTTAAAATAATTGCATCTAAATGTCTACTACACTTCAGGAAAGGAAAAAAACACCTAGTTTTTTAAGTCATCCTTGCTCTGCTCTGCAATGACCCCTTGTGGAAAAAAGACTTGAAAAGAGGAGGAATCGGCTCTACTCCCCGCTTATTTCTTGGAAATTTGGTGTAGATATGCAAGAGCAAAAACATTTTATTGTTGCAAAGCCTGATGGTCAGGGATTATGGATAATAAGCCTGAAAAGTGTTGAATCCATTTTACCTGAAGTCCCAAGCTTTTGGAAGGTCTTCAGTACAGGGTGTCCACGTCGGGGTCTCTATTGCAGCCCCCCAAGGCAGTGTCTCCTCAGTCCATGCAGCAGATGTGGGCAGACCACCATTGCCTTGCCATGCTACTGCATGTCAAACCATCTCTCCTGCTTAACCTTTGCAGTTGCTAAAGAACTCCTAACGGATGGTGTAAATCAGAAAAACCTATTTAAAAAAACCCAGCACTCTATGGATTTACACAGGTGTAAGTGGGGGGAATAGGGGCCCACATCGTGTTTGCGCTTCCTCGTCTCATCCCATTCTGTGAAGGTTGTCACCTGCACCAAGCAAACAAGAAGCAGATGGCCAAGAATCACATAATCATCAATCTAAAACAACCACTGAATCCACTACACAATCCAGCAAACAGTTGTCGCTGTGTTAAAAGCCACCC
This sequence comes from Falco rusticolus, assembly GCF_015220075.1. Classification (NCBI taxonomy): domain Eukaryota; kingdom Metazoa; phylum Chordata; class Aves; order Falconiformes; family Falconidae; genus Falco; species Falco rusticolus. Next base: position 3,351,399 of record NC_051197.1, on the reverse strand, counting down.
AGCAGGAGCTCAGGGCCCTCTTCCCAAATGACTAACACCCTCTGTACCCTAGCTTTAACTGAAGAAGTAAAAAACTCTGGCAAAAGTGTTCCCCAGTCAGTTAACAATATTTTGCGTGTTGCGACAGAGCGACTTTGTTATAAACTTCTTTCTCCTTGAAAGTATGAGTAAAGAAGGATATCACAGGTTCCCTGAAATCCTCCTGCATTTTCCAAGAGAAATTCAAGCATAAAACAACATTTCTGTAACCTGCCTGCAGCCTGATCCCATTAGGTGGCTGAATCAAGCCCAGCTTTCATCTTGGCTTACTTTGTGCTCCACTTGAGGACACTGGGACTCTTCCCACCAACAGCACCAGGACCTGGACTGTACCCTTCAGGGCAGACTTGTAGGTCTGTCTCAACTTCTTTTCTCAGTGAGAGCCAAGTACGGAGTGAAGTGATTTGATTCTGCAGCTACATTCACTTAATGGGATACGATTCACAGAAGGGAAGGGTGTGGGTGTAGTGGGAGCAGAGACTGCTTTCTCTTGCCATTTTGAAGGTAGGTCCTGACCTATTCTGGTCAGGTTTATAAACATGTCAGGAGGCTCATCAGCCAGGGTAAATGTTCTTTTGTTTCTCCTCTATGTTTTTTATAAATAACTTATAACTCAAGTTTCTCCCTGACCTTGCTGTTGTTACTGGAGTAGTTTCATTTAAAGATTAAGAGTCCTTGAATACTTTCCTCTATACATTAAGTGCAGATGTTTCACTATTTGGGGTGTGTGTGTCTTTTCTGCCCCCAGCTACTTATTTCATGAACAAATCCATTGGTTATGGACAATACAAGGAAACCTCGCTTTGTGTTTTTGAATTACTGTTGGTTGGTAGACAGCAAATCTTCCCAGCTGCATCCCTTCTGTGTTGGGTACCATAGTATCCTGGTGGAAATTATGATGGTGGCCTATATGGTCTGTGTTTACCAGGTGGAAATATTAAATTGGTTTTCTTCCTTTTTGGATGTAAAATATCCAAATGACCTCTCCTGTAGCCAAAAGCACACTGTGTGTAATGGTGGAGACAACTGGTAGGTACCCTGGAGGAAGAGTACAAGACCATTTCACACCAGCCTTCTATAACAGGTCCATTCAGCTGCACTTCATCCAGCACAAAGTCTGCAGAGTCAAGGGTGCAGTGCTTGCCAGCAAATCTCCTCAAGTCTGTGGTAGGAGGAGCAAGGTCTGTGTGTGTGTGTATTTCTTAAAAAGGGACTCTTCAGCCAGATGAAGAATTCCTGCTTCTGGTTAGTGCTGCCATTTCCGCCATACCAACACTTACTCTACCACTGCCCTTCTGACTTGAGACTTTGGAAATGGGTTTTGTTTGGCAAAAAAATACCCCCAAAAAAACTGACATGTGCTTGACTCATTTTCCTAGAGCAAGAAAACAACCTGCCCTCATTAGAGGAACTGATAACTGCTGCTGTAGTCAGCTCCCACTCAGAAACTTGGATTGAAGATCAACAAACGCTTACAGCTTCACATATAAGAACATGAGACTGGCAGCTCACCTGCCTGCCATGTTCTTTTGCTTGTACCAGCTTCCAGCTGCTTCTGCCACGTGCTCCTTTGCTAAATATCATTAAAATTCTGTTTTGTGCAGTGAGGTGGCAGCTGCAGGGGAAGCAGCCGGAGAAAATCAGGTTTGGAAGGTGGAAAGAGGACTTCAGGTACTCTGTTTTCCATTCTGGATTTTTTCTTATGCTCCAAAACAAACCGAAGATGTGTCGCATCCTCAGGCACTGCCCAGCTGCTGTCTGCCCACCTTCCCAGCACAGCTCAGACCCGAGCACAGCTAAAGCGGTCTTGGGGTTGCTCTTGCTTGTGCTGCCCCGAACAGCCCCCAGCGCCTGCTCAGCTAGAGCAGGGTCCCAGGGCACACACAGGCTGCTCAGCCGGGCAGTTGGCAGCTTCACTGTTTGTACGACACTCCAGCACCAAATGGAAATCCCCACAAGACCCATTATAGCAGTTTACTGGTTTCTCAGTGTTGCCTGAGGTGAGAAAAGCAGCTGCAAGGGAGAGAAGGGGTCAGTCCCAATATACCTTGCTATATCCACAGGACAGCAGAGCAGCAAAAGCGCCCAGTAACAAAGGCCATAAACTCCATGATGGAAAAGTAGGAATTATGGCTTTGGGGCACAGTGCATACCCACTGCCCATCTGCCCAACATAAACTTGCCCAGCCTCAGTCCCACCTCACCCTCAGTAAGTACATATATAAATAGGAAAATGTATAAGAATAATGTCTACAGATAGTCTGTAATGTAAGTAGCAAAGGGATCATGAGATGAGGTCTCATCTGGGATGCCACTTTACATTTCATCAAGCTGTTATCTCCCTGTGCTCAGGGTGCAAGAAGCAGCTGGTGGAGTGTCTGAATTTCTTTAATTCTCTTTTCCCCATTTTTAACTTTATTTTTAGGCGGCTTTGTCCTGGATGAACCCAGTCTTCTCTTGCAGGCTCCTAGGGAGCCATGAGCTCACTGATCTGGCAGCAGGTAGCTTGCAACGAATCCCTGGCGAACAGTTCGCTGCAACTCTATTTTTAATATACATTACTGACCCTAATGATGGTCTATTGAGATGAGGGCAAGGAATGTCTGATCAAGTGGAGATTAATTTTTGACTGTGCTGTCTGGAAATGCATGAAAATGCACTCCTTTTTCTATTTAGACTCACAGGATGCTTTGATTGATTGACTAGTTTACAAATGAAGGTGATAAAATTAGGTTGAAGACCACATACATTTCTTAAAATGAGTCTGGCTGGTCGTGGAGACAATGAGGTTTGGACAGATTGTATTGCTGGTTTAGGCAATCTTCTGAACATGTCAAGATTTATAGACCTGTACTGTAATGTTACAATTGCGGCTCACTGATATAGGTTTCTTTTCAAATTCTTTCCCATTTTATTTGAAAAAGGCCATTAGAGAGTTATAGACTATTGAAAAAGCTTTTTCTTTGCTAACCCTTAATAAACTCTTCCAAACAAGGACTACTGCATTTTTTTATTAAATTTAGACCAAAATCTATAAAACATGTTCTCCCAGGTTTGGATAATTTGATTATTATTATCTAAATGGAGTTATGGTTCATATTGGCTTGCAGTAGCATACATAGTAAATAAAAGGTAAGTTAAGGTTTGTACAAGATCTTAGGACACAGGATTTTTCACTCTTCATTTGGATTACTGGATTTTGGGAATGGAAAATGTATTTCCCCAGGCTAAGAAATTATAAAAATAAAATCCTCGTAACTTAGTGCTGAAATTAATGTTGCATTGAGCTAGAAACAAATTACTATTAACATTAACATTTCTTCATTCTCATTGTTTCACAAATACCCACAGAAGCCTTGGGATTTTCTTAATAAAACAGACAAGGTTTACCAAACAAATGAAAACAGACGACGATGGGTTTCATGCAAAATTAAAAACCATGATGACATTAAAAATCATTACAAGAGAAGAGCAATAGATAAGATATCAAAGCTCTTTATGAATTAATAATAAATTCTATTTTATACATTTTGCCGTCAGACTAATGTTATCCAAGAACTTTGTCAGCGATGTCCTAGAGAGGGGGTCTGGGTACGTTTAAAATATGAGCTCCCAGATTTTGTTTCATGCCTTCTCCACCTGAAAAAATGCCAAAATGTGACGCTTCCATGTGTTCAGAGTGCTGAAGACTGGGAAGACAGGATCAAGGTTCAAACAACCAGTCAGCTATATACGGCTCTGAGGACATCAATAAATATCCTAAATACAGAGCTCAGCATGTCCTATCTCACTGGGGAGAGGGGTGAGGATGCCCCGACACAGAACAAGACTGGCTTCCTTTCCTGGCCTGGAGGACATACCTGAGGAGTGGGTTGCAAGGCTCTGGGAGCAGCAGAGGCATTTTAGGGCTGGGAGCCTCAAGGGAAATGCTGGATGCCACCACAACCCATCAGGAAAATGAAAGAGGCTGCTCTAATGAAAGCCCTGTGGGAACATTTCCACCTCCCGCAGAAGCTGAGAGGTGGGAGGACCAAACACGCCTGGGCAGCCTGTGAGCCTCCCTCATTCCCTGGGCTGCGAAAAATACATCCTTTGTTGGGGTATGACATAAAAAACGCCACTCCATCTGCCTTGGGGGCAGGCTTCTTCCTCGCCCAGCAGTACCTCGCTCCAAGCTTTGGCAGAGCGCCTTGATTCACCACCTCCCCAGGATGTGCTGGGCCATGCGGCAGGATTTTCGATTAATTAATTTACCTGTGCCTTCAGGGGAGATTTGTCTTTGCCCAGCCTAAGCACAGCATCCCTTTCCTCAAAGTTCATCCTTAAAAACCAAAGACTAATAGAGATTTTGGAAGGAGGTGAGGATTGCAAGTCCGGGTAAAGATGAGGCTGCCCCTCCGCAGAAGGGGTGCAGGAGGTGCACAGCCACACGCAGCAGTCCCCGCAGGCACGGCCACATGCGAGCACTGCAGGGGAGAGCACAGTTTCTCTGACCACGGGTGGTAACTGTTTGATTCTCAATTATCGGGTGAAGAGCTGCGAGGGGAGGAGTGGTGAGAGATGTGCCTTGGGCAGTTCACAAAACACTACTCCTCTTAACACTCCGACGTTGACAGCACCCAGTCCATGAGCTGCGGCTTCTACAATCATCCTGAGCTTGCAGCCAGCCCTCCACAGCTTGTGGAATGTTCCTCTGCAATTTCTATTTCAATCAGTTGGCATGTGGTTTCTCTTACTTTGCTGGCTCCATATTTTAAAAGAAATTTGATATGAGAAGAAAACAACAAGTATATGAAGTCTGAAATTGGCTGGCTACTAAGGACTCAGTAAGTGTCTGTGTTGTTTTTCTGTAGGGCTCTGACAACATAAATAAAGGTTATCAGAAGAGGGGGTTTCTCAGGCTGGTGGACCGAACACACTCTGAGCTTTGTACCCTGCTGCAGGTGGTCCATGGCGATTTTTAATATAAATAAACCCCTATATGTTGAGGAAAAAGCAGCATTAAACAATAGAAAAAACCTTCTCTAAATCTAATTCTAAATTTCTGATCACAGATGAGTTAATTTTCAGTTCTTTGCTTCCGATAAGTAAAAAAAAGATCACCTATTAAAAACACAGGATTAAAGCAGAAGAAAATAAAAGCCAGCAAATCAGAAAGGATCTTGATATTCCTGGCTTATACATGATTACTTCACTCTATCTATTCTAATGCACTTGAAAGCAGGTTTACTCTCCTCCCCACCCCCTGTAATATGAGCAACTCCCGTAATAGCTCTAAATGTTTTCTAGGAATGTATGAAATCTTCGAACAGAGGTATTTAAAGGTTTAGATATGTTTGAAATACAGCTATTTTTCAATCTTCTAAGCCAGCCAATCCAGGTGCCTGTTAGTCTACAAGTGTCTGCCATCTTTCTTTGATTGTCAGTGGAAATAGACTGATGGATCACTTCCCCGTGTCACTGCTCTAGACTGGTGACAATCAGTGAAATGATTGTGTCTGCCTCTACACATATCTGTAATTGATTGCCTAAACCCTAAGACTCTCTTTCCGAGTTGATATGATGGAACATTGGACTGAAATCACTCTGGATGAGGAGGAGTCAGGACCATTTGTTATTTACTTCTTTCCTTGCGCCTTTCTTCTACCCTGCTTGAATTGTCCCACAAGAACACATTATGGTAATCAGACAGAATGTATGTATAGGAATCAATCAAAAGGAAAGCCGTCACAAGAGTTATGACATTACAAAGTCTGTTTGTAACTTTTGATTTATGGAAGATTTTCTGTTTTATAAATTGAGAGTGAGGCATGTTGGGATGGCTTAACCCTTGAACTCCTCAGTGAAGATAAAAATGCAGTGGAAAAGGAGAATTACTACAGAATGGGCAGAGCCAGTCTTCCCTTACTCATAATCACTTCATTATAAAATAAGACTAATGTTATTTTCCTTGTATTTCCAGCTTGTAAATGTTTTTGTATGAAAGGAAGATGTTTTACAGGAAAACAAATAAATACGCATCCTGCCAGAAGACTCTATAATCAAAGACTACGAGCCTGTTAAGACTATACATATGCTTAATTTTTGTGCTGTGGCATCCAACAGCAGTCCATCCCTGTTCACCAAAACATATGCTTAACTTCAGCTCTGAGCCTTAATCTTATTGAACTCAATGGGTTTTAAGCACACACTTATCTTTAGACTTTAGGAGCTTTGCTAATACTGATGAACTTAAACATCTGCTTCCCGTCACTTTGCTTTTCACCTCTGCATGGTCCCGCTGCCGTCAGGTCTGAGACCCAGTTCTTAAACACATGCTTAACTATGCAGGCATGAACAGAAAAGATGTATCAAATCAAGTGCATGCATAAAAGTGTGCAGAGCTGGGACCTAAATGTAAATATAACATGTCAAATGAATGCTATGAAAGGTGTAGAGAAGATATATTAAACAGTTAACATGGTTATTTGTATCTCAAGGAATGTGCGTGTATGCATTCATGAATGGCTCTGTGTGTATGGGGAAAATATTTATATGTATATACTTACATATACTTATTTTCTTCCCCAGTCTGAACACCTGCATAACCTTTTTGATGTTTTTAAACATTTTGGGTTTTAAAAGTGCATTTGAAAACTCTTGGCCCCTACTACATCTTTATCTACCACTAACCCTTCCTCTTTCAGGATATCCATACACCACCTTGTTTCTAATCAAATACACCACTTTGTTACCCTGATTTAATTTCTGATATGACACTGTCTGAGCTAAGCAGTTTTTTTTCGGGGGGAGGGATTGTTTTTCTGTGACATTTTGCTTGAACACATCCTCATAAGATAGGCCCTGTTAAATAGCTGCTATGTTCTAGGTGGGAATGGATTTCAGCAGGGGATAAAACAGCTTCTGAATGTGTGTATACAAAAGTCTAGTTCTCAAGAAATGTGAGAAACTGATGTGTTGATACGACTTCGAAAAGCATGTATCTAGTTCAGAAGACCCATCTATTCTCTCTCCCTAAACCTACATTCCACCTTCATGGAAAACATTACAGAAGTTGCTGTTTGGATCCTTTGCTTCATGAAAGGTATCCAAAACACTGGGAAATCTAAGACTGGATATATGAGCTGGTTACCCATCATTTTTTATACAGGACGTTGTAGCTTTTAACACTTATAATGCTTAGAGACACATCAAAACAGCAAAAAGGAGAAAATGGAGAGCAGCAGTATTACCACTATTTGGAAAGACTTTGTGAAGTCTTCAGGGGGAAACCAGTATACAGAGGTAAATCACCAGAGTGAAGTCACATTGCACTAAATTCCAGATATAAATTTGGAGCTGCTTCGTGCAACTTCAGTGGGATTAGAATTTTATTTTCGTTATTTACTGTGGCAACAACTGAGAGCTTTAGTCAAGGACCAGACCCTGTTGTGCTGCGAGCTGGATGAAACAGTACAAAGACGTTCTTCAAAGAGAATACCAAAACCTGTGGTTAACAGTAGCGTGACTCCAGCTTTAAAAGTCATCCCTAAGAGCAGAGTTTAGCTTATCCCACATTCAAAAAGTTGCACAGTTTTCAAATATTTACCTGATAATCTCACTATGTAATATATTTAGCCATTATGCTGACAGCTGTACTCATTTTATTGGCTAATGGCTAAAAGAAATCAGGTTTTCTTTTTAATAGCACAGCAGTCCTTCTCTGCTTAATCTCCTTCTTCAGCTTCAAACTGAAAGCTAATCAGATTGCCGATCCCACTGGGCACACTCTGTGTTTTTTTAATACATTAGGAAACCTCTATCACTATCACTGGAAAACTTAAAAAACCATTTAAAAACAAAAAAGAGGAATAAATGAAAATGTTATGAACCTGGAAATGTTAATTAAGTCATTTTCAAAGAAAAGGCTTTTGATTCAGAATAAAATGCCATGTCACTTATTAAGAGTTAACATTTTTCCCTCTAAAAAAGGTTCAACAAAAATTCAGAATCATTAAAAAATTTAAGCAATATAAATGGATATTATTAAGTTCTGCTGTAAACTTACAGACAAGCCAATATGGAATAAAGGCCTACTGTAATATTTGTATTAATTTCCCTGTGTCAGAGTATCACCTTTGATCTTTTATAGGCCTCTTTCACCCTCATGGACAATACAACAGAGAATAATGCAATCTCCTTCTCATCATTATTCTTGTACTTCTTAGAGATGCACTTGAACCAAAAGCCCAGACAAAATCCTGGAATGGTAATATTTTCAAAGTCCTAAGCTTGATTTGGATCTAAATTTTACCACTGGTGTGAGTTACATATAACGATCCACAACAGTTCTTTGGATCCGAGCCTTGATGGAGGTACGCTTAGGATCCTGATTTTACTGATTAGTCAATATTTAATATTTAGAAAAAAATAATCTGGTGTTAAGGGTCAATAACCTTATGAAAGGTAAGAAAATGATGACAGGATTTTGCCACCTTTTCACTGACAACAGACAGAAACCACCAAACTCCAGTTTCTACAGGGCAATGGTTCCCAGCAGCAGATAACACAAGAAACCTCCACACCTACGTAGCTGTCCCCTGCCATCATTTCCTTCCCTGTGGATCAGGGGTAGTGACAGCAGTTCTGGCTTGTGTCAGGAATATTCCTGAGCACTGTGTCTGACCGACCGCAGCCCAGTGCCTATACAGAGCCTTTCCTTTCTCAGTCTGCCAGGATGAAAGCCCCAGACCCTGCAACTGTAGACAGATAATGAAAAATTAGAGTTGTTACCATAATGGTTCCGGTATTGTAAGGGCTTCTGGAGCCTGAAAAAGCAAATGAACAAATCTCATATCCCTGAAGCACCTTAGCAGAGGGTCCTTCTTCTGTTTTCTTTGATTCTTCCCACCAGTACACACATATACTCTTGTACACCCTTCCCTGCCAGTACAGATCAGAAAGCCACACAGATAATCGATGATTCAGCAATCTTGGATGAAAGCCTCCTGATCAATGATGTGCCACATCCTCATGCGAGTCTTGGAAATACGTTGAGAAATGAGTCCCTTGTCCAGATACAAAATAATAAAATAAAATAAGGGCCAGAAGAACAATCATATCAGAATCAGTAAACAAAACTGCAGCATATTTGCTCTGTGCTGGTACGGCACTGTTGGGAGTATTAACCAGAGTATTTTCCTCTTCCATAGTCCTGCACTGTTGTGATCAGGACACTGTTACGACCTGCAGAAGAGAGGAGCTGCTCTCTGTGATATTTCATTTTTTTGGTTAGCTTGGGGTAGTAATGAACAAGTCACAGCCAAGTGAATTAATCTCTCTGGCTCTTCAGAAATGAAACTTCATGTACAGCAATTTGGTCTTCATTGCTTTTTCACTGTGCCCTTTCTATAAGATTCTTCATAAAAAAGTAAAATTAAATTAAAAGCAGTGGAAAGTGTGTTTTAACCACTCCAAAAATGCTCGTAGATTTTCCATTAGGCACACACACATTCCAGCAGCATGTAAAATTAGGTGTCTGTGGTAAGCATATTGCACATCATTTAGACTTACAAAAACAGATACTGCATGTTAAATTAACCTCACCAGCTGGCCATTCAGTACATATTTGGGGTCCAATCATGATCATAGCAAACTTCCATTTATTGCAATGTGGTCAGAAGCAGTGTGAATTAATCTCAGCACAAAGACATGCCCAGTTAGTATAACTAGACCAACAGTAACTCTGAATCTGTTGACCAGATCTGAGACAGTACCAGAAGACAGAGAGGAAATCAGAAGGCCTGCTGAATGGCAGACGCCCTTTGGACTTTCACTTCTTATGTCCTACCTATTGCTTGGTATTTCTATGATTATTTTTTTTATTTCATTTATCATTCTAGTATTTCCTGGAAAATGTAATTGCTCTCCACTCAACAGATCATTTAAACCCCCATTCACATAGAAGCCCATGAATTATCCCATGCCCATACTGAACTCCAGTTGCTTGAATGTTATGTTGATTTAAGCCCTGATAACCACAGGACAGGAAATGTACATATTAATAGTTAGTTAGATCAATTAACCCTCATTAAACCAGCTGGTGTTTCATCAACATAAAGCAAATACAGTAAATATCTCCAGAGCCCTACTGTACATTGAGTACATGCCAATTAATTAAAAATGTAGTGTTAGCAGTTTACCAATGATGGCATAAATATGTATCTATTACATCATTGTTAATCTCTGTAAATATGTTTTTAATACCCTCATGGTATTTAGTCAGCATACAATAACTGTCTCATTAAGCTTAAATTAAATGCATGGTTAAGCATATTAAAAACACTTAATTTAAAACGTTGCCAACATTCTTCATATTAGGTTTCAATGTGGCTACGGATTCTCAGGATTGTAGGTGACTGCCCAAGTTTGGTGAAATCTCTGGCCTTGTGACTTTCTTCTCAATGTCCGTTAAGAGTCTGAATAATTTAATGCTATTGTTTTATAAATACAGAACCACTCAACCCATGCAAAAGAGACTAGTATTTATTTATGGGAAAGAATGCTCATATGCCTAAGTGGACAGAAAGCTTTGAGCAGATAAAATTTCGAAAAATAAAACAGAGGGTCCAATAAAAAGAAAAAAAAAAAAAAAAAAAAAAAGGAAAAAGCCCTCTGTTGGAATAACAATAAAGAGAATGTTGCCGTACATGATTTTTCATTTATGGATAGCTGGAGACATTAATATACTTGCCTATGGCTTGTGCATTACTATTCCCAGCTATGCAGAAAGGCAAGGTGATTTACAGCCCCCTGCGCTGCCTCGCTGCCCCAGCTCACCGGCTGTCTCCGCCGGCCGTGGGTTGGCTGGTGACGGCTCCGGCGGGAGGGTGCTGGACTGTGCCGCAGCCACGTGGGCAGCAACGCAGGCGGCAGGTATATGTGACCTGGGATTTTTGGGGTTTGTGTACCCAGCAAGCCAATCGCCAGGCAGAGAGAGCACTAGCTGAAGCTTTTACTGCTCTTTAAGTTTCCCCATTGATTCCCTCGGTAACTGATTATATCACAGAAGTTATATAAAATACACATTAAATGCCAACTAAATCAAGACTTTCATGACTTTTTTCTAAAGCAATGAAATTCAGGACAAACACTATACTATGCATGGAGATCACCACCTGGAGAACAGAACTCTTCATTTCACACCCTGTCTTTCCAAATGGAACTAGAATGAAGTCGTGTGTTTTATTCATTTTATTATTTCCTGCGCTATTTATATTGGCATTTAGAAAACATACGGCAGAAAATTCAAATTTACAACAATACTCTGCACTTCTGTATCACCATCCATGTAATGATCTCCAAAGGCTTTATGAACATGGCTGCACTTAAGCCTTATATTCCGCGCTGGACGGTTCATAATACTGCAGGTAAGAATAAATAGCACCAGGAACTATTATCAGGATGACTAATAGGTGCAGAAACTGAGGGGCAGAAAAGTTAAAAGACCACGTTAGAAAATCTCTGAAGTTCTACTTCTGTTTCCAACCAATGTCAACAGAAGATGCAGCACTCCTCACCTCTGAAAATCAGGCCCCATAAAAGATTTCCACGTAGTTTTGCATGATGTCTGTGAAAAGCGGAGTCTAGAGATTTGGGATTTCTGTGTCTGTGCTTTCCTCATGAGAACATCCTTCACACTGTCAAAGGTGGGTGACTACAGACTTCTCCTGCTGAACAGGTCACCACAAATCATCAGGCTGCACATTTGGCATCTGCTGGGTAGTCTCTCCTTAGGTTTTTAGTAAGAGATTTTTGAAGGCATGATGAAACTAAAGGGAGTTATCTTGCTGCATTTCTCACCCACAGCTTCTATTTGCTTTTCAGTTGTATGGCTTTGAATTTCTTGATTTCATAATACTTCACATTTTTCTTCACTGTTATGGCATAAAATTTCAAAATCTGCTTCCTTGCAGCGTGCTTCCTGTTCTCAGCTGGGGCTGCACTGATGTGGTCTGTGAAACTTGTGAACATCTGCAGACTGCACAGACTGGGACTCATTCATGCTGTATTACAGAAGTCTGAGCAAGCTGAGTTTTCTGTGAGTTTAAGTTTCATTACAAATATCGTGTACACCTCGGTCCAACTTAATCCAGCTTGATATCCTAGTTTTTCTGAGTCCGTTGATCCATGATTCTTTAAAAAAGCAAATACACAGTATCTTTAAGCAGGATGACTAAGTCAATGGAATGATGGATGGACAAGCAGACAGCTAGATAAGAACCACTTGAGATATGAGGCTTCTACTGGAATTCTTATTAGGATCAGTTAGTTCTGGCAGTTTTGAAGTCATTCAGGTAGCACAGATTAAGGTTTAAGTCCAATATTGTTAAGTCTGCCTTCTGCTATTTGTGAAGAATATCAAGAGAAGAAAGAAGGAAAAAAAATCAAGGAAGTACAGTCAAAATAAAAATGGGATATGCTATAAAAAACAGAAGTGGGCATGAAAAGAATTAAGTTAGGGTAAAAATTAATATTTTTGTATAGCATCCTTGCTTGTAACAACCTGATCTCAAATATTTTTAAAATTGTAGAAAAAAAATTTCTTCTAGAAAAAAGTAGTAATAAAATCAAAGAAGAATCCTCTTTAAAGGAAAAAAAAATGACTTAATGAAGGACAGAGTACTCTTGAATCCAACAAATACTGTGAAACTGGAAAGAAACTAGAACCATTTGTGGACGTTTCTGTGCTGAGTTTGCACCTTTCAGCTCACCTTACAGACACTGCACAGGAATGCCCTGTCTTTGCCCTTGGAAGTTCCCTTTTCAGGGAAGCTATTGGTGCTTGAGGAAGGATGAAAGATGAATTTTGGTATGGGCTTGTGTTTAAGGCAGATGGCAGATAGACTTTGAGCCTGGGATGCCCCTGGCATGGTGCAAGCCTGTGCTTGCCCTTCACAACACACATTACCCTCCTGGAAGGAAGGCAAGTGGTCCATGCTGTCTGTGGCCTTGATTCCCACCCATGCCAAGAGGATAAGTTGGAATCAGTGGGGTTTAAGTTGCAGAAGCAGATTTGGCAAGTCCCTCCAAAATCCTTCTGCACAGTGTGTCTTTCAGTACCTGAAGGGGACATTAGTTTCCACAAACAGGATCAACTCAACAGTCTGGTGGGGGAAGGAAATGTCAGCAGCATTCACACTTCCATATATATTATTTTTGTAAATCTGAGGTGCAAATTGTTTGTAGAATCTCAATTACAACCCTTATAATATTGTCATTTGCAATCAGCTCACTATGAAAACAGGGCTTTCAAAGGGTAAGAAAATCATTTGAACTTGTGATCTACAATAGATTTGAATATTCAGATAAGGTCACTGGTCAGAGCAAGGGTGACAGCTGCGGTCAATAAATAGGTTCAGTGAGACAAAATCTTTTTGTCTATGTGGGAATAGCCTGAAGAAGGGAGGTTCTCAAGAGGGATCAGGGAGATTAAATTTAGCTGCGTCACCATTTTATTTCCAGGACACTTAAGGCATGATGGAAGCCTTTGGTGTGGCCACCATGCCACTATGCTGATCCTGCTGACAGTGTCACTCTGGTGCCACTAGGTCAAATGTTCTGCTTCACTGTGAATATGAATCTGATGGAGAGCGATGTCTTGTTTTGGCTTCCTGCTGATTGACTTTTGACAGGCCACAAGAAGACTTGAACAAAGCCAGCTATAACAAAAATGACAAGTGGTTCTAATATCCCGGATTCCTGGGTTCTCAGTGTGACATATCTTTAAAGAGCCTGAGAATCAGAAAATGCTGAGATCTTGGCTTCTGACAGTCAGGGTCCTACATGTCACGGCTGAGCACCTGAAAATAGGGCACCCAGCACTACTAATAATATTTTGACATCATAGCTTTCCTTTCAACATCAGTGAAGAATCTGTCTCCTAATTAACTATAAACCACAGCACTGCTTGAAATTCACTGGTAAGCATGAGCAGTACTGTTAAGATCACACTTAAGAAGCTAAGGATGATTAACCTTTGCCTAGGTTATAAAATGGCCCATTTAAGAACTGTTGCTACTGAATATATCACCTTGATATCAATTGGATTATTGAGTGAGAAGTTATACATGATATTTGGTATGATGATATATGTATGGTTACAAACTGTTTATGAGAAGTGGAAAAGCCAATAAAGGATTAATGCAGATTTAAATAGATTTTTCCTCTTTACCTTCTTCTAGGTTAATTTATGCATATGTAAGCCAGCTTTCATATACTTTAGAAAGGTGCCACCTTTCTAGTTGTACTAGAGAGACATCCTGCTGATGTTATCAATCAAATTACACTGGGGCCCAAGTGGTAACATTTAGTTTTTATCTGCATTTCCACAATGACTTTGTTTATGAGTTCAGGGTAAACTTTCCCAAAAGCTACTGAGAACAGGTTCTCAGCCTAAATTCAACTTCTTCCATAGGCACTTAGTAAAGACAGAATACTTAATTTTCTGATTCACAGCCATGGCTTCAGCCTGAAAATACCTTCATTTCAGTGCAATTTGTACTGATAAATATTTACCTGCCATAGGCATTAGACTTCAGGTAAAAGCATAATTCTAACTTCTGGGATAGAGCTGCCATTTCAATGGACTGGGAGCCTAATCCTGACCCTGTCGCTGACCTGGATGAACTTGTGCAGCATAAACTGCACTTCTGTTTCTCCCCACAATTTTTTTCTGTCCAGCTTGTGTCTTGGGAGGAGAACAGCCTCCTACTTTGTGTTTGCCCCTGGGGGTTGTATTTCATAACAGAACTAATTCCCTCTGGTAAAAGACAAAAGCAAAACAGGATAATGATGGCACTGTGATGATCAGGAAAGATTTCCAGTTCTCCCAAAGTTCAGGAAGGCATCTGAAAGGGGAGATTTTGGTTCAGACCCATCTCTGCTAATATGTACAGTCTTAAAGCTTTAACAAGACAGTCTTCTTTCAAATTTACAACAGCCTGTGTTTAAAAACCTGACAAAACCAAAATGGGCTCTCCATAAACTATACTGGCACAATTCGTGCAGCTGTAATGTAGGTTGTGTCAGCATTTCCATTATACCGTACACCGCTATTTTTCAGGGGTTTAGATCTTGGCTATAAAAATCCACCTGGGGTTGAGAGTTGGCAAGTTGGAATTTCAGCAGGGGAATGAATTTTTTCAACTAAATTTGAAAAATAAATTCCATTAAAACTGTAGACAGCTCAGAAGAGCTATGTTTGAGGATTCTTCTGTTTACCGCAGTTTCATGTTTTTCAAATTTCGTCAGTATTTTTGCCACCTGTTTTAAAGATCAATAGCTACATTCATTCTGGCTGGAATTCCATCTACCTCTGTAGTTTCACATCTAAAATTATTCTGGTCCCATTTTACTTATATAAATAAATATTTTTTCATACTAATTTTTCTTGGCTTGTCCCTACTTCTAAGCAGTGATGCCCAGAAGGTAAAGTGAATCCTGCTGTGGCACAGTGTGAACAACACTGCAGACAACTGCATCTGGAGGCTCTGCAGGGTGTGACCCAGCCACAGCAAGGTTTGGGGAACACAGCACAGGTGCTCTTTCAGAAAAAGTAACCAGCTCTGGTTATGGATGGGGAAAGGGCTGGTGGGTCAGTCAGAGGGTTGGGGGGGGGCGGGGCGGGGAACCAGTAAACATCAAGCTCAATTTAGCAGGGAGAAGCTTACAGGAAATCTAACCACCTCCCTGAGCGGGCCCATGACCCAAATCCTCCACCAGCAGGGCAGCTACTAACCGGCCAGTGGCAATGAATAAATCCTCCGTCCCCAGCCTCCCTGGGGAAGCCTGAAGACATTCCTCCTCCAGTTGTCTTTCCTGGGCTTATTCTGTTTCTAAACAGATAGCAGTGACCTGTGGGGTCATCTGCCCTGTGCTTTCCTCAAACCTGGCAGTCTCTAGAGTTACGGTCTTTCTCATATTTTCACACTTTTGTGCTGTTGTTTGCAGACACAGGAAGTAAAACTGCTCCCTGAAGCCTGCAGCTGTAAGATCCCCCAGCGGATCTGCTAAACTCTGGCTGTCCAGCTCCCGTCACTAACACACCATCATGGCAGACAAGCAAAAGCTATCAGCAGCTCTTCTTCCCTGGAAGAAACTGGGTCTGAGTTTGCTGTCATTTCTATGCCTAACTGCAAGCTTTTGGGAGTTCTTACCATTTTATTTTCCTAAAATATTTATGGAAAGTATTCCAAACCAAGAACCACATAACCATCATGTAGTATGTATCATGTAATACCTATTTTTCTTCCACACTGCAAGGGTGACCAAAAGTCTAAAATTAGAAAACAAGAAACAGGAAATATAGATGAAGAAAACTCAAATTTACTAACACTTTCAGGCAACAAAATTCCCAGCTTGTTTTATATTTTTTTCCCAGTGATGATCCTTAGAGATTGTGAAACTGCAGTAATGGTAAGTGCAGGGCAGTAGCTCCTGCTTTCAGTTCCAGGGGACTGGTTAAGATGAAAGGGATTAGAAACACTAAAATCAAGGTTCACAAATAACAAGCTATTATTTTTCATTATTAATCTTTTCTATTTTAATGATATCCCTATTCCTCACTGCTTCATCAGAGACGTATGGAGGGACACGCAATCTAAATACATAGAATAAAGTTGTCCCTTTTGATAAAAAAGCCCATATGTTTCATATTCAATGGCACCTAGTGACCATTCATAAATCAGTAATTTTGAAAAAATTCCTCTATTCATAGCGCGATATACAAACAGCCTCTTGCCAGAGCCACGGTCTTGATGACTTACTACATTTCTAATTCCTACTCTTCAATTTTAGAACAACTAACATACTGCAGCTTCTACCTTCCATTAGATTAATATTTGTGCTTGATTTTGGAACTACCAAAGTTAGGATATTTCATTTAGATAAAGGATCTAAATCTCTTTTTCCCTTCAGCAGACTTCAATAACTCCTACCAGTGCTGCAGGTGTGGAAGTGAAGGATTACTCTGTGGAACTTCTGCTGCCGAGGTCTCCTCTGAGCCCCAGCACAATTAAGTACACTGTGCAAGGTCAGGATTTTGTCTTAAAAGCTGTAAGAGATGAGTCAGCAGAAACTCTTCCAGGCTGTGATAGCTGGCCGTGGAGAACAGCAAGTGAAGTACTCAGAATAATGAGCTTCTCAAAACCCGTGATAGTTTATGTCTGATTCATCAGACAGTCAAAATGCAGATCCACAGCCAAGGAACACATTTTTTTTGGAAGGGACCTACTTATAACCAGAGGAAGGATTAGTCTCCTGTGTGGCCACAGACCTTTGGCGAGCATCCTCGGGCTGCCCTCAGAACATGGCAACCTGTGCGAGGCTTGAGTTTATTTAATTTTTTCCCAGAAATCACAGGCTTAGGTTAGCTTGCCCTCCTATTCAGTAGGCTCTTTTGTCCCTCAGTGTCACTCTGGATTTATACAAAAAACTATTTCAAAGCTGGCCTAAGTAGGATTTAACCCCATTCTTAGCCTGCTCTCCTAGCAATACCATTTACTCCCACCTGGTCTTTTAAGGATGCACACCATTTGTAATCAAATGAAATTCACTCCTGCGGTGCCTTAAGATGTGCCCATCTTTTACCTTGAATTTCTAAATAAGACCACAAACTATGTAAATGAACAACCTTCCTTTCTCTCCAGGCTGCTGTCTATATAGATTTTCAAGCACCATAGCTATATTCCATACAGCTGCATCTCCGTTCACTTGGAACGGATGGAAAAACCTTTTCGATTAATGGATTTCGCTATGTTGGAGACTTACAGTGTAATAAACATGCATTTCTGTTGCTGTAACAAAGTGTAAGCCAGAATTTACATAGAAGGGTGGTGGAAATGCATTTAGATGATGGGAGAGCAGAAAGTTAGGCTGGACAGAATGGCAGTGGGGTATGAAAGTGATAAATAGAGAGTAGGGAAAGCACAGGTAACATAGGCAGTTATTACTGATAGCAGGGGGAGGCAGCAGAGAAGAAATGAACTGGAGTTTTTACTGGATCCCAACTTTCCCGAAGTATCTTTATAAAGGGGGCTGGACTACAGGTTTTTCCTGTATTGCAGAAGGGAGAGTTAAGAAGATGCTGTAGGAAATAAATCCAGACAAGAAACGGGTAGAAAAGGACAGTACGAAGATCTGGAAGCCAGCTGACCTGGCTGGAGTGAGAAAGCAGAGGAGGAAAATCAGGCAGGGTGCAAAGGCAGAGCTCAGTGGGACTGGTCTCACCTGAAGCTGCTCCCACAACCTTGTGTTTATAACCAGGAAAACAGCAGGAATCCCCTGCTATTTGTAACACTCAAGACAATTCAGTGCCTTGTTGAAAAACCTCTCACTGTCCTACTCCCTCAAGACCAACACATTAATGGGGTCACACTGGTAACATGCCCCTTTGCCACAACAACCCGTTTCACACAGAGGGACTCTTGCCTGAAAGTATGTCATTGCCATCAGCAAAGCTTTGTAGAAAAGGACAACAGCGACTGCTGATGCCATAGCAACCCATGCAAGAGCAGGTAAGGTGGGCTACGCCAGTTGAAAGGTGCCTGGGAGCTATTAGGAAAGTCATAGCCTTGCAAACAGCCCCTCTTTCCCATAGCAGCAGGTGGCAAGAGGTCATAGTAAAATGCTCCCCTTGCCCTCGGAGTACCTAAGGTGAAGAGAAGCAAAGATCTCAGAGCTGACCTCGCAGATGATAACAGTTTCAGGAACAGTTTGGTTCCTGGACCTGTCTCCAGACAGGAGATGAAGAGCAGCAGGCACCAGGCAGTGCTTGGAGCCAACCCTGCTGGATTCTGTGAGTGAAAGTGCAAACTGCTCAGCACCACATCTGTACGTGACACTTCACTTGTTTATTGGTCCTCACCTGGAAAAAAACCCTAACCTAAAAAACTCCTGAGAGAGCCAGACAACTTTAATAAGTTTTAGAGGTTCTCCTTCAGGCTAAATAACACGTGAATGAAGTGAAGCAATACTAACAGCTAGGCACTTCTGCAAAGAATGTCTTTCTAAAGCAAAAAAGCAATTATTATAGCCAACTGAGTATTTCAAAAGAAGTAACTTATTAATTTGCACCATTTTTCTGTTCATATGTTGCTCATCGATGTAACATGTGTCTGCACACAGATGTAATCATTACTCCTAATTTCTACCACCCATCGTCAGCTAATGACTCTTGGCCAGCAGATCTCTTCTGTACAGTTGTAATGTTTCTGTTGGTGGTGTGTTACTCATGCTGCTTGTGTATGGCAGGGGTGGTGATTCTGCAGATCGGATGGCTTACATGATAGATCAACATGATCACACTAGTTACAAATTTTACAGGATAGACTTTCTGAATGGTGTGCTAGGTGAATTTTCAGGCTAAAAGTTTGGTTTGGGACAGCTGATAAATGAAGGAGGGAAAAAGGTCTTCAATGCTTGCGAAATGCCTGGGGAACATGTCTGTATAAAAAATTTGCATTTGGTGTGATCTGGGAAAGAAAATGCATGGGATAAATCTGCATCCTCATTATCAACTTTTGCCACACCACAGCCTTCACTATTGCAAAGGAGGATCATTTGAAAAGAAAACACAGACAGCCTAAACACTGCTACAACTGGCTGTTGGTGGGTTTCATTCTGTGGCCATGTGCCAACTAGTAGCTACCAGAATATAAAAAAACACCTCCAAAGTGCACTACTGGCATTTCAAGGCTATTCAAAACGTCCATGAAGTGACTCTGCACCTGACATGTCCCTGGTGTAAGCCAGCCACTGCTCTGCTACATTCATTGCACTTACACTGGTTTGCGATCACTGAGAGAACAAGATCTGCTGAAGTTTTCCACCACCACTAACTGATCTTTAAGATGTAGCTTCATTCTCCTTGTTCTTGTTTTTCTCCTTTTTTAAGGTATTTCACATAAAATAAATTTAAAAAAAAGTTAACCAACACTGTGGAGAAAAGCCCTGGTTCTTCCACCCTACTGCTGAAAGGGGTTCAACGTGTGAATTACAGGCCCAGATTAGAAAGTGAATTTCCCTGAAGATGGCAGGTGCTCCTGTGCTGGGTTGCAGCCTCTCCAATTTCCAATAGCTATTTTGTACTACCTCTGGCTCTTTCCTCTCCACATGGGAATACAGCCTGGTTTCCATGTTTCTCTCCTAAGGAGTATTCATTTAAAGAAGACTTGTGCAGCTTGATGTTAGGCTGAGAACTCTAGTCAGAAATTGCTGCTCAAGGATGCCTGTTATTTTATAGCATTTTCTTTCCCCCTGTAACACAACTGGATGTTTGAGCCAGCGGCGGGAAAGACCATCATCTACCACATTTGTCACCAAGCTTGATAGATAGTGTTCCCAAGCCAATGCCATAAATGCTGTTTGGAAATTGCAAAGCCAGGCTGCTGCGGCTGCTGGTCTGGCCAAAAAGAATTAATTTATAATCATGAATATAAATTTCATAGATAGTATTATTGTCATTCTGCTTTTGAGTTATAGGACATATGGGGAGTGGCTTGTGGAGCAGAAGCAGTGTCACCATAATTCAGTGTAATTCCGTTGACAATCGTTCTATCTATCACACAGATATAAATCAATCAATTTCCCACATTAAAGGGACAGACCTCACCTCTCAGAAGTTGGGGGGAAAGGAGGGGGGGTCCAGGTGTTACTGGTTATGCTGACTAAGGCTGGTTTTATTGCAAATATCAGCCCCACTTCACGAATGTATTTCCACTGTACTCTGACCAACTGAATCATGCTTTCCCATGTGGCTGCACACACGTTTTTAAAAAAATCACACATAATTCATTCAGGTCCATCTTCCATCTCCGCCGCCCTCTGCTACACATTAAATTACTGGACTTTCTAAATGAATGATAGTTGACAAACTACAGTAAACTTACTGTCCTGACTGAAATGACATTAATTCAACTGGAGCCCAATATATTCAAAGGTCTCTCTGAAATGCCATGAATTAGGGAGCAGATCTTTTCTATTAATGTGTCTTAGTCCCTCCCAAAGGCTACCGGCCTCAGGGAAAAATAAAAGACAGTAGAGCCTCAGTGCCACTGAGCAAGCATGTAATGGCTTTGCGAGCACACTGCTGGGAAGAAGAATGCAGAACTCTCAGGAAGTAATAGCTTGCGTGGCGAGGAAGAGCCTCTGCGACAAATGCAAAGGCATTTTGGAAAGCAGAGAGTTATATAGTTAAGCAACCTATTGTTCACCGTAATGAAAACGCATGACTATTCATGAGTGTGTTACAGTGTGTAGTTTGCCAATTACCCAATCAAGGGGCATGCTCATTCAGCCATGAGTGAGGGCAGTACCCATAATATTTTATTGCTATTAAGCCTCAACTTTGCATGTTTTTATATAGACTATAGGGTGTTTAATAGCCTTGCAAAGCTATGACTTTCTTGCATACATTACAGATAGGCATAAGAGGATAAATCCTACTGCAAGCTGCCCACACTAATGCTTTCTTAATAATTGAAAACATGTAGCTGTGCAATATTGTGTCACTTGGAGTTGTTTGAATGGGTCATGTATGCAAGATCTCATCCATTTCGTGAAAATGTTACAAAGCTCTGCAGGAGGTAGTGTCACAGAGTCAACCGTAGGAATGGAACATTTGGGTTGAAATAAAGATGTCATTTTTTAAAAGTCAGGAAGGAAAATTATGTTTTTAAATGTCCAGAAAAATAAACAGTAATCCAAAATGGTAAAAGAGAATGAGATGCTTTTGGCAGAAGGAGATTTAAATACACTCCCATAGTTTACTGTCATCCATTTGGTTTTATAATTGCAGGAAATATTTCAGATACTAATATCTTCAGAGACAGGGTCAACCTATGAAAGCTGTTTTCCTTCTGAATCAGAATGAGAGAGATGTCTGTGCATTCTGACCTACACTCCTGGACCAGCTGCGTGCAAGAAGAGGACATATTCCCAGCCTGAACCTGGATCAACCAACTTTGAAGCTTGGGACTGCTACAGTGTGAGTTTCTGCTTTGTGACCTCTACAGTTCACGCACTCATGGATAATTCACCGGCAACCTTGCACACAAAATTGAAATGCTATTTATTTATGCTCTAGTGTTTATATTCGGGTATAAAGATGCATGTTTACATTTATTAATTACTTCTATGAAACATCTTTGGTTTGAGATCTGCCTTCCTCTTCAAGAATGGGGCAATTAGGATATTTGGCTTTCCTGTAATGCCAGATTTTTCCTGCTTCTTCACAGAGCGGAACCACTCAATGGTGTCAACTATTTTTTGACTTTGATAAAAATGTATTGAGAGTCAAGATCATCTCTTAATAGTTCACATTTCTATTTAATAACCTGCTGCAATGTCAAAAGATACAACCATCATATTGCAGTTCTAAGAAGTATTATGCGCTGCCATCCTATCTATTGATGCACATCAGACATGTCCATGTTACTCCATATTCTGTCCATTCCAAAGAAAGGCTAAAGGAGACAGAGGGTGCAGATCTTGTTAGGTACAGCCTCTGACACTATCACTATCAATTGTCTTTTGCTAGCACTGATCATCACCTCAATTATCTGGTGTCCAGCCTACCTGATAGGTTTTTGCAAACTATAACTCTTCTGTCGATGAACATGGAATAATGACAGCTAGGGGTAGATGGACAGAATACAAAAGAGATAAACCTAAAAGTATTATACACATATACATCTGCCTGTGTCTCTAAATTAATCAAAAGCTGCAGCGATTCAGCACATCCTGTTCTCGTAAGATGCAACATTACAGTATATAAACCAGAAAGAACTGAGTTGAAAATATCCTGAAGAGTTCTTTTTCTTTTTCTCTCTCTTTTTTTTTTTTTTTTTTTTTCCATTCTCAAGCCTGTTAAATTTACAACAGGTCTTGGAATACAGTAGCACACTTTACCTAAAAATGCATCTGGTAAATAATGTTTGGCAACTCATTCAGAAACCGTTACTGTATGTTTAAACAACAGAAAAGAAAACTGGTTTTGTGAAAGTATGTTTGGCATGATTTTAATTTAAAGGAATTTTTTTTCATAATTCAAATACCACCAACTTGAACCAAGGGCTGAAAAAATCACACAAGAACTTGCACATAGCACACTGCAGTTGTAGCTGTAAATTTTTACCCATGCAATATTCCCCACAACATGAGGAAATGGATTTTAGTGCAATATTAATTGAAGTTTTGCCAGTATGAGGTTCATAGGTTAATTTGAAAAGAATACATTACCAATATATTTATAGCATTTAAATAAATTAGGATTACACTTCACACATCAATAACAGCTGTTAAATAATATTTTTATTCTATGTAAATTCTATCCATTCATCTCTGTTGTATAACAAATGACCATAATTATGGTGCTTCATTGGTAGGAAGGTCATTGGTAATCTTGTAATTTCTCATTGGTGTAAAAAGAGAAAACAGAAATGTTTGTGATGAATGTATTCAACCTTTTGCATACTTTGGTGCTTGGGACTATGCATTAAAATGCTGCAAGAAATTAAGTTCTTCACTTACACAGCATTTTTAATCTAGTGCTGTTGATTTGTTATAACTAAGGCATTTACAATGCTTTCTCAGGGGACTTTTTCCTGTATCTTTTATATTTTCTTCCTTAGAAACTAATAAGGTTCAAACATTCAAAACATCCCCCCCTCCCCAAAAAAGGCCTATCAAAGCCAAAACTCACAAATTACTGAAAAATAATCAAATCTATGTTTCAAAATCAAATTGTAAAGAATGCTTAAATAAAAGTGAGAAAACAGCCTCCTGTCTAGTAGTCTCTGAATTGAGATTACTGACATAGACTTGTAGATTGAGATTTTTTTTTCCTAGTTCTGAATTAATTTTATACAGAGATTTGCTTCTTACTTCCAAAAGGGGAGGAATCCCAGGACTCATAATATATTTAGGAAGACACATTTCCCTGCTCTAAAACAGCTAATATGATTCCTATATATATATATAGGAATATATCTATTCCTGTATATATAAAACACATATATAATATACTTTTATTTATATATATATAAAAATATAATCTTCTCTATAACTTAGAAAAATATACAATATATTGTCTAATTCAAATACAAAATTTTATCATTCTCATTGTATAAACACACATTGTTTTTTCTAGTGGAATATACAATGATTGTAAGTCCTTTATATATGGGAAATGAAGATGGTATATTGATTGCTAATTCATAGAGAGAAAAACATTAGAAGTAACAGTGCCATATACTTGTAGTATCGTTGCTGATGCTGGAAAGGTCCTCAGAAGCAAGGATTCATGCAAAGGGAATTCTTTTTAATGAAGCTTGATTTAATCCCATTATTCTAATAAAGTGTAATCAATTGATGCAGAAAATCTGAAGGTCTAGTTCAGCTGCTGATTAGACTTTGGTTGTTTTTAAGACAGTGGATACAATGAAAGAGAGGTAAGCTAATAGGCTTTTGGTCTGCTAATGCACACTTCCTGGAGTGAGTTTGAGTTTTGAAGGAGGGCAATTTGGAAGCTGTCTTAGCATAAATCTAAAGCAAGTCTGTGGCTGTCTAGGGGGAACAAGCCCCTCAGCATTCACCAAGACACGCTTCAAGGAGATTCTACTCTTAATCCAATTTACTCAGCCGAATAAGTCCCACTGCTTCAGCTTGCCAACAAATTAAAATCCAGCTTCATAAAAACACCTTGAATTTGGAAGGTATTGGCTGGCCTGCTAGACTTGAAACTTCATTTATTCTGGCTAACTTCTCAATTATCTTCCCAGCAGTGGAGATGTGTAAAAGTGCAAAAATCAATAGGATTCTATTCCCTTTCTATTGGAAAGGGAAAAATTAATGAGATAGGACACTCTCTTAATCAGAAATAAATGTTTTAATTCAGATAATGACATAGTTTTCCCTCGCTGAAGGATGACAAATGCTGGGCTGCACCCCCAGCAGAAGCAGTTTCAATTTTATTGTAAATATAAAAGGTATTGATCGGTGAGATGCACAAACCCTATTGCTTACAAAAGCCATTCAGGGGGACTGGGAAAACTATTAAGCACTGGGTCAGAAATCAATAAACAACACTGAAATGTAGCAGAGGTCGCCCTAAGGCTTCGTGGCATCTTAGAAAGCCAAGTGGCAGAAATAGTGACAGAAATGTCTCTTGTGGAGCAATGTTAGGGATGAAGGGGTCATGCGTTTAATCTCTTCGGAGCTTTGACAGGTCTGTGGAACAGAACTAATGTAGTCTTTCCTCGCTCCCTTTGATTTAAATACATGCTGATTCATCCGACAGCTGAGCGCAATGATTGTTTTGGGTCATGCAAATATATTGGCACAGAAAATATTGTAGGAGTATTTTGGTCCAGCTCTGCTTATGTAAATGGAATTTTAATTTGAGCTTTGTTTGCCCTCTTTAAAAAAGGAAATACAAAAGCACAAACAAAGAAGTCTCGGAAATCAGGATCTTCCAGCATGCAATCTTAAAGACAAATTTAAAGACAACATTTAAAGAGATAAGATTTAGAGATAAACATAAAAAAACAAGAGTATTTTTGCACCATAAAACTTATCCAATATGACATCAGCTGGAACAGTACAATAAACAGTTTATTTTTTCCTGTCTTCTTAAAAGATGCTTTTATTAGAGGAGATTACCTCCTGTGCCAAAAATCACTTACCATCACTGAAAAAATCACAATCACCCCAAGTACTTGCTCTCTGGTGGTCTTTAGTTTGAAAGTGCCATATCTGATCCCAACCTGAATCTCTTAAAATACACTGAGGACCACATTTAGCATGCACAGCTACTGCTCCATAAATACGCAGCAAAGACCACCTAGAATGCAGAGAAAGACCAGTGAAAAGTCTGTTTGCTGAGGTGGGAGCTGATTTTTCACAGAAGACATTGATTTGAAAGGCTTAAAGCAGAGTACTGAAACTTTTAACAACATCATTCCAGAAGCAGAGTCAGAGCCAAAAAAAAAAAAAAAACCAACCAAAAAAAAAACCCCAACAAAAACCCGAGTGACTATACCTTCTGCTCCGGGAAATGCAGCTTCCCCCTTGACATGGATATGATTATAAGATTGGTTAGGGTCAGGTTACCCATCAGTAGGTGAAGTGTTCAGGTGCTGAGGATTTCAGTTTCATCTCACCTCAGATATTATGTCAGCTCCATGTCATTTTCATCACAGGGAATGATTTGAGGGCTTGCTGTGTCCCCTGTTATTGCGGTCACTTGACCTCAGATGTAACTTCTGTTTAATACCAGCATTTTAACAAAGCCTAGGAGTAGCACACACACGGCGAGCCACCACTTGACCTTTCCCTGCCTGCAAGATGCCAATTGGCTCTGGCCTTGGTTTCCACTGCCCCCTCCATTTGCAACAAATGAATGTTAAGGCCTCAATGAATTGGCTCACATTTGAAGTCATATTTTTTCATTGCCACAAGCGTTTTAAAATTGAATCCCCTTCTTATATTTTGTCCACAAGTAATGATATTTTTCCTGTTGCATTTGGTTTGGGAGCACAGAAATGGGTTTGTTCTTAAAAACAATATTCAGCTTCGCTATGTGCTAATTTTAAGCATATGGTATATTAAGCAAGGACACGTAAAGAGCAAAGTGCCTTTGTGCTATAAAAAGGATTACTTTCTGTTTCTTAATGAAACTGTTTCCTCTTCTTCACTAAGCATGTCCGACTAAATTTGGAAACTAAGTAGAAAAAACTTTTTCAAACCATTTAAAAATATACGTTACTCTCAGTTACAGTATAGCAGGTTAGTGATACAATGCCCCCACCTATGCAAATATGTTGTTATCACTCAGCAATGCATTAATCACAGCTCATGTCATGTATAATGTTACTAGAGTCGCTCCCTGAGATGTGGCCGGTCTCAGTGAGCAACACAGGTGTTTTACATTCATTATTTTCTGATTGCGATCACTGCTCAAGCTAACAGCAGTTTGGAGATGCCCCTTAGAGGGGACTTTTTTCAGTGCACCTTCCCGTGCTGGACAAGCCACGGGTGTCAACGTCTAGATGCCATTAAAAGGTTGATCTGCTTCACCAGAATTTCTCCATGCCTGCTTGGTTACAAGAGTGAAGTAAATGTTTATGAATGAAGAGGTACAGGGAGAGTGGAAGCAGTTCTGTTAATATTGTGCCAATTAGTAAAATTTGTTTGAGATTGGTAGCCTGATTTTCAAAGGCACAATACTCAGGATCCTTCAAAAATAGGTGTCTGAGCACGGATTTAGGAGCAGCAGTAGCCTATTTCTGCACTACCACGCTGTGACCCTGAAGAAGCAGACCTGTAGTGCAGCAGTGGCACCTGTGTTTGAGGTGGGGGCTGTTCGGGGCTTGCTTTAGCTCGTAGCGGCCAGAGCATTCCTGGAGCACAGCTTGCAGCTGGGGTTTCATCCAGAAGCAGCCCAACTGCACACTCTGAGACCACTCTGCAATGCAGACCAAGGTGCCATATGTTCAAAAGTGTTCCTGATCCAAAATTAAATGCTAATATAGGCACAGCCTCACGCTACTTTGCCAACAAACCAACATGCAGGGGCCAAGGACTTCACAGATGTTCAGCTCTAGAGTCCTCTACTCATTACTGGGAAGAAGTCTCTAAAACAGTATATGCTGAGGCAGTGAGGGTTTTTTGGTGAAGCAGATACCATTACACAGGGAAGATCACAAGGCCTATACGATCCACCCCACACAGCTTATTTTCCAGCACTCCTCACTTATGGGGAACAAATACAAACATATGAGATGATAGGCCCATAACAAATGTTCTTATCTCTGTTACCTTCCTAAAAAGTACTGAATTAATTATCTTTAAAATTAAAACATAAAATGTAGTACGCTGTCTTCTGAAAGGAAGACATAAGATGGCACAATCTGTCATTCATTTCAGCAAGCAGTCTGGCCTCCCTCTCTTTACCTTAATGAGTACTTTGGGTCCCTCCATAATCCATCTTCACCTCCCTATTATGCCAGGCCCACCAAGCTCTCATATATGAAACTCTTTAAAATAACAGCTTAAAAATATGGCAGTTCTAGCAGGACAAAAGCATACTTTCCAAAAATTCAGATGTCCAAGCATCTGCTTGACTCCAGATGCTAAGGTTCTCAAAAGCACACTAAATGTTGCACGACCAAGACAAAATCATGAAGGCTGGAAGTGCTGCAGTTGCTAATCCTGCTTGGAAGATTTCTGGGCTGGAAGCATTTTAGCGTAACACATACCTTATTTCCTTGGGCTGACTTTTAATGAAAATTGCCGGTAATAGGGAAAAAGAGACTGACAATGGCTCATGGTCATTACTGAGATCCTTCAGAAGGGATTGGAAAATACCACATTTTCAGAAAACATTTATAATATTGACAGTTTTTCATTAAATGCACTATACTGTTTGTTTTTAAGTGATCAGCTTACTAAAGCAATCTTTCATGCAAAAAAAAAATGTGTTTGGGATGATTTCTTCTGTTATTCACACAGTTGGCTTTACCCTGAGTCAAAGAGAGAATGCAGGGCAAAAGGGCCAAACATCTCCCACCTGACACTGTCTAGTGAACACCAACACCTGTGTCCCAGAATAAGAGGAGGTCCTGCACGGTCCCCCAACAACATCAGCCTGGCCTCCTTGTAACTGAAGTGTGCTAACTGGCTCACCTTACCGTTTAATTCTTCTTTAATTCTAAAAATTTGGATACAACCTATCTTTCCAGTATGGATTGTTCAGTAAACCCATGGACTTCTACCTGGGACAGCTATGCAAATACTCTTTTTCCAAAGGAATAATAAAGACTTACTACCATAGGTAGCAGTTCTAAGAAGAAACAGGATGCTGTCTTGTCCATCTGACACGGGCCAACCACCAGTGTGAACAGTCTCTTCTTCATGTGACTAATATGAGACAACACACTTCCTTCCAGCAAGAGTGGTTCTGCCTGCACACTGCAAAAATCAGTTCATTAAAGGTTCAATGTAAGAAACTTGAAATATGGTACACCATTAGGAGTGAGCTTCATAAATCCTGCCCCATGCAGTCTCTTTGCTTTTTGCTTTTTAGCTTATACAGTATGGGAGGAAGCTCTGAAGAACTGATTTTTATGGCATCAAGGAGCAGCCAAACATTTCTTCTTCAAGTGTGTCACATACAACCCACCACACACACTAAGTGCTCAGAGAGGAGCCTAGGAAAGGGTTTGGGACAGAAAGAGTGAGCAAAATTCTGTTATGCAGAGCTGGAAAGAAGTCAAACCTGACACTGTGTCTCCTGCCCCTCCTTTTGGGCTTTTGTGTTTCAGGTGGGGGCCGAAGGACTGGGACTTTCTCCTACTAAATAAAATCCTGATCAATGCATTTAACAGCCATCCTATGTACAAATATTTCTTCAGATTTATTTAACAGAGAAACTAACTGGAGATTGTTATTTTGCTATCCTTATCTTTTATAGAATAAAGAACACTTAAATCAATAGCCATTAATTAGAATAATTTGGCAGGGGGAGCATGTGTAGAACAATACAGGGCATTCAATAAGCTTCTGCTAAACTGAAGGTCCAAACAACTATTTCCATACAAGACAGGAAATCCAGGTTTTACAGAAGAAATAATACCTGGTATTTCCCTGGAAAGACCTTAAGAAAATGTGCAGATTTGGCTTCAGACTTATCCTCCTGCATGGCAGTGTTCTCATGGTTCACCCAGCCCACATTTGTCACCCTGAAATCCAACCTTATTTACGGCACTAGTGATAAAATTTTCTTTAAATTTAATGATATTAAATATGCCCTTCTCTCACATTAAATGAGAAATTTTAACAGTGCATTCTGAAAGAAGGACAAATTTAAGCATGAGCGTAGACTTAAATAATTTGCTGAATTAGCACTTAAATCTTGAGTCTTCTTTTAGGCTTTAAGGGCTATGCTCTGACTGTGCAAGTGTTTCACTGAAGAAAACCCAATCATCAGTAGTTTAAGCAACATCTGAAGCAGGACTGTGGATTAGCTTCAGTTTATAGTCCCTGGTCTCTACTTCTACACTTTTTCATTTTGCTATTCTTCAAATTAAAGAATACCACTCATTCAAAGAGCCATTTATACTTGTTATCTTTTCCACAAACATTGCCAATTATTCAACTCTGAAAAGGTAACAGTTATAAAGCACTTACTGATATCTTTAAAGTTTCAAAATGCAACTTAACTCCTGATTTTCATTCACTCTAACAGATTAGCTATATTTCATCTGCTCATGTAATGCAGCCTCTGCTCTGCTGTAACACAGCAAGCTGCGCAGCAGCACTGAGAACAGCTGTTTAGCAAAGTGAAGAACGCGCTGGGCTGACTTGGGAGGGGGGGACAATGCTGGGTGGGACAATCAGGAAATATAATACCTTCCTACTACAACCATTTATGATCTAGATCTTGATTTTCTTGGCTGGAATTTACTGAATCCAGTCCTCTAAGTATTTCTGTTCAGTAGTGGGGGTGTGCTGGGGGCAACAGGAGAGTAGCTGCTGTGCTGCTCAGCTGGTGGGAAGCCCCTATCAGAGTCCACAGTTAAGGCAGAATTGGAGCGATGTTAACTACCTCTTGGATATGTCGCCACTCCTGTACTGCAGCAAAGCACATGGCTCTCTGCCTCATTCATCTGCTGCACCCCAGCACTCTGCAGTGCTTTTGGTTTATTAATAGCAACAGAAACTTCTTGCCAGCTCCATGGTACCGCTCATGGTAAAACTTAAAAAATTCTCTGATTTGAGGACTGGCCCAGGTCAGCCCCATTTGCTCTTATTTTTAGGAAATGATATTACCAATCTAAAGCACAGCAACTGTAAGTCATATGGGTTTTAAGTGGTGCCATCCTTTAAGAAAAAATCCCAATTTTATTCATTTATATTGGAGAAGTTAAAGGCAGAGGTCAAACGTCTCAAAGGATAATGTGTGCTGTATGCCAAATGGACCAACCCAATGTCTGCAAATGGGAGGCTTTCCTTCTAAAAGAGAAGCTACAGTGAAAGTGTGGTTTTGGGTGTCCTTGACATTTATAATTTACAAGAGGATGATTATTAGCAACAATATCCACACTCACTTTAAGACCAAAATAGTAAATGTCACTTTATGCTATCCCTACCTGGATACGACACTAGAAGACATCTGAGAAATTGCAAGAATTCTGGAGATAAATCAACCTACAACTCCATATTAAGCTTGATCCCGCCCTACTGGGACATGGCAAGCCCCCAAAAAGGCAAGACATGTTTTCTAAAATAAATGGGTTTCTGGTACTGTGAATGTGCCCATTAATTTCAGATAAGATGTTGTGTACATAAACTTTTTGGAGCTCTAGGATAATATTGCCCTACTCATACACGGTGTGGAGAGACTAGATAGAAAAAGGATTTTCCATGCTATCCAATTCAAGGCAATAGCAGAAACATGTGGAACATAAATAGAATAGCTTGGAAATGTGTTTTCCCTGTGTAGAAAGTCATTAACGGGGAAAAAAAAGTTAATTTATACTGTTTATCCTAAAAATATTTCAAGATAGAGGTTTAGAATGGTTCTCTGTGTTCTGAAATCAGATTAAAATTAATGATTCCATTATTTGCTTTCTTCTCCCCTTTGATACAGAACATTGTGCTTAGAAACAAATGAATTATATTGAAGCAAGTATCCTGGAGCATGGAAGATGGACCCACAGAAAAAGATCATCTAAAGCTTTGCTTCCACTTTTTCTCCAGAAGGACTTAAACCAGAACTTTTCCCCACAGTAAAGAAGTTCCATCAGAAAATATCAAATGAGCTGTTTCCAGTGCTCATGCATCCCGGTCATACCTGTTGCACTATAAAAATACCAACAGTCACTTTATATATATTTGCTGAATATAGTAAAGTTTTAAGCTTGGTGGCCTCTACACAAAGGCCTTGTCCGGCAAGCTCTACTCACATGTGCAGCATTTCTGTGTAGCATTTCTTCCTACTGACATCAGTGCTCACTTGGGTAAGAATTAGAGCTGGCAGGGTCCAACCTTTTATTTTGGGGTTTTCTTCCTGTCTTTTTAATTGTCCTCCCTGGGCCAGAATCTACAATCCCAAACGCCTTCATCAGGATGCTGCTAAAAACCTTGCAGTGCACCCCTAAAGAGATTGCTGTGAAATCTTTCTTGTCAGCAATTTCTTTTGATGAATAGATTTTTAAGTCTTAGGGTTTTTTTTAATTGTGTGTATGTGTGTGTGTGTGTACATGTGAAATGCCTAGGACTTAAAATATATATATATCTCCATGGCTCTGTATGGAGCAGACAATGAAATTTTCCTTGGATCTCGACCCATCCACAAAGCCTACCTTGAGCGAAGAGCAGCGCTGAGGCGCAGGCGGGCAATGGCGGCGGCGGGCTGCCCACCTGCTGCGCCAGGCCGGGGCTGGCAGGAGGCACGGCGGGAGCAGCAGCGGGGCCCTCGCCTGCGGCACTGCGGGCCCCGGGGCACGCCAAGGGCAAGGCACCGACAACTTCTGGGGCTTTGCGCCAGCTGGGGCTTTCTGGGGGCGGTTCTGGGGGTTTCACATTGTAATTTGAAATACTTGGCTGCCAATATTTTCATTTGAGACTATCATTAGCTCGCTGTTGGTGAAATATAGACATGGAATCAAGAGAGTCAAGGTCTTCATGTACAAAGCTTCAGAGTAAAAGATGGGCAATAATTACCAGATGCAAAATTAAAAAAAATAAGTAGTGACATGCTAAAGAGCAGTGCAGAATTGCAAGTAGCAATGAAAGAACATACTGGTACCCAGTGCACCCCTCTTAAGTAACAATATATTCAGCCAAACCCAAACAATGTAAAATAATACAAAAATAAATCATAAATTTCTAAAATAAAGATATATGTATCTATGCCTGTGAACCCTGATTCTCTCTCTCTATTACTAAATGTAAACTTAATTTCTAATGTTGCCATTCTGCTGACCCGCACAGACATGCACAGGAGTGAATTTACCCACAAGTGTACATTTTCCAGAGGAAGCTGTTGCTTTTGCTACAGTAATT